>NC_137653.1:31386589-31424089 GCF_963422515.1 Blennius ocellaris | reverse complement strand
TGTATATATAATAAATCACTGGTAGTAATTTATGAACATTTTTAATTATTAATGGAAGTCAAATGTCATTCACTCATTAACAATTCCTAGAGTAATTGAGTAATTACTCAAAAGTGAAATGATCAAAAATTATTTATTAATGAAAAATTATTCTTTTGAATTGATTGATTATTTATCAGATAATAATGGAATTGGGGCACCACCAGCTGAACTGGAAATAGCAAATACCAAATATCAGTCTTGTTTGTAAAAGGTTATTTAACCCTTAGATGCACAGGTGGGGTCAAAAATGACCCCAGGGGTTGTTATTCTTCAATATCTTTAAAATGAAAAGTTGCAATATCTTCATATTCCAGGTATTCCTCAAAAAGCATGTTTGTGACATGAGGCAATTTGCATTTTTATTTCTTTTTTCATAACTTTTAAGAAATTGCAGTTTTTGCATCACTACCCCACTCTTGCACAAGTGGGGTCAAAAATGACCACAAGCAGTTCCTATGGAATCTTCTATGAAACTTAATTCTTAGCATTAGCTAACAGTCCCACATACACATCTGATGTCATCTCACACATCTAATGCCACTTTGACTGTCAATACTGTCCCACTTACACATGTGATATCAGCAGTCTCACCACCCTGGAGGTCATTTTACCCAGCAACAATCATGTAAGTATTCTCTCCATTTATGAACTTCCATAGACAGATTATGATGTGTGATCAAATTAGTGATCAGATTAGCCTACTTTGTTGTTAGCTAACAGTATTGTATTTAGGTAGGTAACACAGTATTGTGTTCGCTAACAGTAGCCAACTGTATTGTTAGCTGCATCTATATAATTTATAGTTTTCGGCGCATTCATTGTCCTTTCTAATGTTTGTTTGTTTTTTTTTTAATATATCTAAAGTAACATGGCTGCTAGGAGACCAGCTAGGATCCCTGTGGACTTTGCCATACAAATGATCCAGGACAGATTGGATGAAGGGCCAATCAGAGACATTGACTCAGAATGTGACATGTCAGATGTAGAGGACCCAGACTGTTGTCCCCCACTGAACAAGGCCAGTCAGACACAGAGGAGTCCTCTGATGAGTCCTCCGAAGAGGAAATGGATATTGTGTCCAACAGAATGAGGCGCTAAGGCTCTTACTGGGCAGAGTGACCTCCCAGCCAGGCTAAAACACCACGGCACAATATTCCAAGTTGTCAGCCAGGGCCTGCACCTGGGTTTAGTACTGTCTCCCCAATAGATGCAAGGAAACTGTTCATGTCTGATAATAGAATAGAAGAGGTGCTGATGGAAGTGAGAAGAACTGGGATGTACCAGTCTGTATGTTTTTTAGGAGTCCTCTACATAACCCATCTGTCCTGGACCAGTTGTATGACAAGGTCCACAGGGATCCTCGCTGGCCTCCTAGCAGCCATGTTGCTTTAGATAAATAAATAAAAAGATTAGAAAGGACAATGTTTAAAATGTACAGAAAACTATAAATCATATAACAACACAGTTGGCTACTGTTAGCGAACACAATACTGTGTTACCTACCTAAATACAATACTGTTAGCTATCAACAAAGTGCTAATCTGGTCACACATTTGATCACTAATTAGACCACACATCATAATCTGTCAATGAAAAATAAGTTCATAAATGGAGAGAATACTTACATGTACGTTGCTGGTTAAAATGACCTCCAGGGTGGTGAGACTGCTGACATCAGATGTGTAAGTGGGACAGTATTGACAGTCAAAGTTGCATTAGATGTGAGAGATGACATCAGATGTGTGAGTAGGACTGTTAGAGTTGCTAAGAATTAAGTTTCATAGAAGATTCCATAGGAACTGCTTGTGGAACAGTGGGGTCATGATACAAAAACTGCAATTTCTTAAAATTAATGAAAAAATAAATAAAAGTGCAAATGGCGTCATGTCACAAACATGTTTTATGAGGAATACCTGGAATATGAAGATATTAGAACTCTTTATTTGAAATATTTTGAAGATAACAACCCGGTATGTTGCCAAAACGCATTGATTTGAATTGGGGTCATTTTTGACCCCACTTGTGGAAGAGTGTAGGTATTGGTAGGTTGTGCATCCAAGGGTTAAGTTAATATTCCTGTGTAAATATAACAACTTAAACAGGAAGGTGTGAGATTCCAGCACAGACTGTTACAAACCAGTGAATTGTCAACAATAAATACACAATAATTACCAGGAAGTGATCAATTCAGCTATTAGGCATTTATTTACAAACATGCATTAATTCCTAAATAATTCATAAATAATTTCATAAACCAGCACAATCAAGTAACAAACATCATCTAACATGGAGATCTATTCTACTAAACAGCAACACTGTGTACAAAGAAAGAGTGTGTGTATGTGAGAGAGTCTCGTGGGGGTGTAATGACCACGAGTGTCCACCAGGTGGCGGTGGACCTTGGAGGGTCAGTGTGAGTGGGTGTAATGATCTCGAACGGATCTCGAACGCGGCAGCGCGCGGCGGGAGAATGCAGGCGTTCTTTACGACGACCCACACAGCCACTGGAGGTGCTCGACTCGCGGTGGTTGTTCGGCGACCAGATAAACAAGACGTCTGTCACACGCATGCGCGGGGGACACTCAGAGCAAGCAGTCTCACTGGGGCCCAATCATTACTGCAACGCTGGATGTTGAGACATGCAGTCAAACTCCAGTGATTATACGGATGTATCACGGCGGGACAACTTCGCGGTTCGGATGCTAAATGTGGCGAGCTTATCTCAGCCAGTTAACAGATGCGGCGGCCGGATACATGCATGAGGGATGTGGGGGAGGGGGAGGGGGGGGGGGGGTGTCTGGCTCCCAGGTCCACAAAAAGAACAAGGGAAAAGAGAACAAGGAGAGTCCACACAGTGTTCTGCTCGCCAGCGGACTGAACCTTGGTTTGGGTCTTGTGGTCCACTTTGTGCTCTCTTGGTCTCCTGGAGACCTGGACCCTGGTAGGAGACCAGGTTGAGAAGCAGAGACCTGGTCCCTGGTAGGAGACCAGGTTGAGGAACAGAGACCTGGTCCCTGATAGGAGACCAGGTTGAGAAGGGGGGACCTGGTCCCTGGTAGGAGACCAGGTTGAGAAGGGGGGACCTGGACCCTGGTAGGAGACCAGGTTGAGGAGCAGAGACCTGGACCCTGGTAGGAGACCAGGTTGAGGAGCAGAGACCTGGACCCTGGTAGGAGACCAGGTTGAGAAGGGGGGACCTGGACCCTGGTAAGAGACCAGGTTGAGGAGCAGAGACCTGGACCCTGGTAGGAGACCAGGTTGAGAAGCAGAGACCTGGACCCTGGTAGGAGACCAGGTTGAGGAACAGAGACCTGGACCCTGGTAGGAGACCAGGTTGAGGAACAGAGACCTGGACCCTGGTAGGAGACCAGGTTGAGAAGGGGGGACCTGGTCCCTGGTAGGAGACCAGGTTGAGGAACAGAGACCTGGACCCTGGTAGGAGACCAGGTTGAGGAACAGAGACCTGGACCCTGGTAGGAGACCAGGTTGAGGAACAGAGACCTGGACCCTGGTAGGAGACCAGGTTGAGAAGCAGAGACCTGGACCCTGGTAGGAGACCAGGTTGAGGAACAGAGACCTGGACCCTGGTAGGAGACCAGGTTGAGAAGCAGAGACCTGGACCCTGGTAGGAGACCAGGTTGAGGAACAGAGACCTGGACCCTGGTAGGAGACCAGGTTGAGGAACAGAGACCTGGACCCTGGTAGGAGACCAGGTTGAGAAGCAGAGACCTGGACCCTGGTAGGAGACCAGGTTGAGGAACAGAGACCTGGACCCTGGTAGGAGACCAGGTTGAGGAACAGAGACCTGGACCCTGGTAGGAGACCAGGTTGAGAAGGGGGGACCTGGACCCTGGTAGGAGACCAGGTTGAGGAACAGAGACCTGGACCCTGGTAGGAGACCAGGTTGAGGAACAGAGACCTGGACCCTGGTAGGAGACCAGGTTGAGAAGGGGGGACCTGGTCCCTGGTAGGAGACCAGGTTGAGGAACAGAGACCTGGACCCTGGTAGGAGACCAGGTTGAGGAACAGAGACCTGGACCCTGGTAGGAGACCAGGTTGAGGAACAGAGACCTGGACCCTGGTAGGAGACCAGGTTGAGAAGCAGAGACCTGGACCCTGGTAGGAGACCAGGTTGAGGAACAGAGACCTGGACCCTGGTAGGAGACCAGGTTGAGAAGCAGAGACCTGGACCCTGGTAGGAGACCAGGTTGAGGAACAGAGACCTGGACCCTGGTAGGAGACCAGGTTGAGGAACAGAGACCTGGACCCTGGTAGGAGACCAGGTTGAGAAGCAGAGACCTGGACCCTGGTAGGAGACCAGGTTGAGGAACAGAGACCTGGACCCTGGTAGGAGACCAGGTTGAGGAACAGAGACCTGGACCCTGGTAGGAGACCAGGTTGAGAAGGGGGGACCTGGACCCTGGTAGGAGACCAGGTTGAGGAACAGAGACCTGTTGTAGATTTTGAGTTGTTGACAAAAGATTTGATGATGAACAGTTAATTTAGTTTTCCTCCATTTTCTTTCCGCACTCCTGCATTGCCTCTTCAATATTTTAGTTTCATCGTTTCTCCACGGAGGTAGAGTTTTGTTTTTAATGATTTTTTCTTTTTTTAGTGGAGCCACAGAGTTTAGTGTTGTTGTAAGTTTACTGTTAAAATTATTCAAAATAAATCCACAAGATGCAGGTAAAATGTTAGCAGGAGTGCGGTTTAAAATTAGCATAAGATTAGCAGCCACTTCAGAAGTAAGGTAGCGTTTCCTCACCGTTCTCACTGGGCCTCACGTTGACTAAACTAGTAATGTTAAAAAAGACACAGTGGCGGTCAGACACAGCCAGGTCAACAACGACACACACAAACGCTGGCCCATTTCTTGGAATTTGTGACGTAATTGTTCTATTTCCTCCTCTGATAAAGCACTCGGCCTCAGACCTGTTGGCTAAAAGTGTTCTCTAAAAAGAACAGGCCCATGGGTTCCACACAGATGAGAATGCAGGGATCCAGACGATGCCAACGCCACCACATCTGTGTGACGTCCACACGCTCGTTCTTTTAGCTTCTCCAGTGATTCCATTTTGGCGAGTCACAACACTTTGAAACGGTTTGTCAAAGCAAACCAAGGATACGCGCATTGTATAAAACAGATAAAACTGTTATCCTGCATTTGACCTCGGGAAACATATTTAACTGATTTCCACCGCTTGAGCTTGAGAGCAGCCCCCAAACCACATTAACCCATTCACACACAGCAGCTGCCTTTCAAGGCGCTCAACCCATCCAGTGGGAGCAGTCTGAGGTTCAACGTCTTGCTCACGGACACTTTGATATGGAGGAAAGTGTACGGTGGCCTGGAAGTGCAAAACACTACAAACTTCAAAAAACACTACCCCCCCCACCCCCCAAAAAACACAAATTAGAGAAAACACTACAAAATATAGAAAACACTACCAGATTAAAAAAAAAACACTCCAAAAATTGAAGGGAAAAAAACCCAACTACAAGATCAAGAAACTACTACCAAATAGAGAAAACACTACACAATTCAGAAAACACAATGGAAACGTCAGGTGCCTGCTGGTCGTCACCGAGTGGGGGAGTTGCCAATGACTCATTACTATTACATCCACACAAAGCCATACACTCATTCAGTGTAGTGGCTGTTAAATCAAGTCCAAAACAATCTATGGACGAGTCAACAGCACGTCTCCATTGCACTTCATTTTATTGACCACGAGAGTTCAACCCCAAGCACCGTGCGTCATTAAAGCCTCAAATAATGAACTATGTTTAAAATGAAATGCCAAAGCTGGGTTTTTTTTTTATTTGATAGTGTTTTCTCTATTTTAGCGAATTTTCTTTGATTTTGTAGTGTGTCTTTGGATTTGATAATTTTCTAAATTTTGGAGTGTTTTGCACTTCTGGGCCATCGTACGAGTGGGAGATTGGGAATCAAACCTGTAACCCTAAGGCAACCCTATCAAGACACGACCACTCTATCAACCAAGCCACAGCCATTCCAAAAAGTCAATCTTGATTGAATAGAATCCGGTTTTGGTATTAAAGCGTTTAAAAACAAAAAGTAGTGAACTTTTACAAGCTGATGGACAAATTGCAATATTATTTGTACACAAATTTACTGATTAATGCAGTTGCTCAGTATTATGTGTCTTATTGATAACAGCGAACATTATTCCTTTTCTTTTCTCTGTCAATGTTATAATCCAGTCTTATTAATGTGTGTTTCTTGTTCTTTGTTCAGGACTGGGGCGATACATGTGGGCGACCGGATCCTGGCGATAAACAGCGTGAGCCTCAAAGGCAAGCCGCTGAGTGAAGCAATCCATCTTTTGCAGATGGCCGGAGAGACGGTCACACTCAAGATCAAAAAGCAGCTCGACAGTGAGTGTCCTGAGTTTTAATTCACTGGTGGTGTGCCTGATAGAAAGGGAGAGCTGGCCATTGGAGCAGTTCTCGCTTTTGATCTCCTTGTCGATCAACTTAAACATGTAAAAGCACAAAGGTTTCTTTGAAGTTACTTTGTAGACATAAATACACTAGTATTTCAGTGTCCAGAATATGTCTATAATGAGCAGCTGTATTTTGACTCTATGATGTACATAAAGAAATTATACCTTATACCTAGATTTTATTATTTCTTATTTGCACAATATAATGCAAATTTATTGTTACTATATCAACATGTGCTAATAAATATTGCACAACTTGCTGAACTTTGTTCCATCATGTTTCTGTCCTTTGCAAAATCAACATGAAGAATTAAGTGTAATGAATCATCATTGATGTGTAAAACCTGGGTGGTTAGGGAGTTAAAACATGGATTATTTTGTGCCTGGTGGCCACAGAAGAGAAGTCAGAAGCTCACAGATCAAGATGAAATGGTTCGGGTTAAAAACTAAAATATCAACAAAATGTGTAAATTATGAAAGGCTGCTGGGAATTTGCCCAGTATTTCCTTCTCTTATCTGATTGGATTGTCTGATATTTAATGAGAAATAAGAAAGAATTTAATGAACATTTTATGATACAAACTGTGTGTCAAGCAGTTTAAAAAAAAAAAAAGATCACATTTTTAAGAAGTGGACCATATTACGTGTGCTTTTTGCTCCTATTAAACATGAATTAGGCCCAATCCCAATTCTCTTTTGTACCCCTCCACCTGCCCCTTAGCACTCCACCTCCGCTTCCGCCTTCCCCTCCAAAACGAGGGCAAAAGCAAAGGGATAAATGTTTCAGCCCTTAGATTTGGGACACCCCTCTCCCTCTGCTGGCCCCCGCCCCTCTCCCGCCATCTCACAGTTTTGACGTAATAATACGGCGTTGTTATATCAGCAGAGCTGAGCCACGGATGTTTGTTGATTTTTCAGCAGGAGCGTCGTCCTGCCGTCCCAAATTCAATGTGTTGCAGCAGCTTGGCTGCTTTGTTTCCACATCAAGGTGAAGAAATAGACGAAGACATGGATTAGTTTTTTCTTACTAGTCTAAAACACAACAGGTTTATATAACTTTAGAAGTATATATGTGAAATGGGAGTCCTTCGGCGCCATGTCCTGCTCCCCCTCTGTTTAAAGTGCTCATCTGTAAAAGCTCAGTTTAGAGGGGTGAATAGCCCTTCCCCTCACCCCTCCGCCGCTGCACAGTAGTGAAATGGGACACCCCTCAGACTCTCGTGAATGCGCATTTCAGAGGGGTAGGGGTAAGATGAAGGGCTAAGGGGGAGAAATGAGACACAGCCTTAAAGTCTATACCGTCAGATGCAATGAGGACGTGACTTTGAAAGATCTGAGATGTTGGGAAGTGACCCTGTCGGATTAATTTATAGGTTTTTTTAATTCTCTCTCAGACATGGAGGAAAGGAAAGCAGCCATGGAGGCCGAGGACATGACAGAAAACGACCTCAGTGAGGAAGAGGACGATCTGACGGACAGCCAGCAGACCAACAAGCTGTCAGAGCTTTACTCCACCACCATTCCCAGTGTGGACTCGGCCATGGACTCATGGGACGGCTCGGGGCTGGACGCAGGCTACGGCAGCCAGGGTGAGCAGGACTGATACACGCCACCGCTTTTATTCATTCAAATCAACGACTGAGCATGAAAATGGGAGGAGAGGTTAGATAATGGAAGGAGGAGCTCTCTACACAGAAGAAACCGTGTTTCCAGTTGAAAAGGGATCTGAAGCACGAACAACGTTCTTGTTGTCTCATTTGTATGAAATCTCCTGCAAAACATGAAGGAGTCTTTATGCAGGATCTCTGTGCTCGTGGTTTGTAACTGCAGTGAGAGTTCCGGTCATGGTTTTGCACTAAAGTCAGTAAGATCATTTCAATTCTATAAATTGCCAAATATACAAAAACGAGAAGACACATCATTGTCCCACATTATCCTTACGATATAAAGAAGTTACGTAGAACTAGATAGATTTGATTCTATTCGATTCTATAAATGCCCCCAAAAAAATCCGAAAAGAAAAATGAATACAGTCAATAAATAGTTGCTACATTTTGTGACATGATATGATCTAATGGCTAACATGCTCGTGATGCTAACTCGGTTCTGCAAACAAATTCTGGCGTTGTCAAAGGTCTGCGCAGTACCGAGTGTGGTTCTAGTTTTAGCATATGTTTTGTCCCTCAGCTTTACGTGGTTTCGTCTCTCCTCCCGCAGGGACGTACAGCCAACAGGCCGCCGGGATCGCACTCCACCCGCATGAATGGCGCAGCGCCAAGCAGCAGCGCAGCACGACGCCTCCGCCTGGACACAGGAAGAACTACCCGTTCAGCGACGGAGGCTTTAGCGAGGATGACTGGGACAAAACACCGGGGTAGGAACCGACTGACGTTAATGTGCAATCCAAAAGCACAGATTCAGGCTTTGATTCTAATTGCGGTAATTGTAAAGATTAATTAAAAAATATTACATTTTCTGTCTCTGAGGCTCAATTCTAAACTGCAATTACTGGGAAAAAAATCATAAATTTACACTAATGCACATTTTTTATTGTATTTGTTATTTAATCATGTGTCTAACCTAACAGTGCAGAGCTTCTGGAATTGAATTTGACTTCTCTTTATTAACCTTTATAGTATTTCAAGGCAGTTTTATTGGATTCAGTGTCAGTAATCACTTCTTGTCTTGCCACTGATTTAGTTGTTTTAGTTCTTAAGTCGACTCATTTTGCTTTATCTTCTTGTCAAACACCTGTGGGTTCATTTTATCCTGCACCAAAGTTGTATTTTAAATGAAGTGGATTTTTTTTCCCCACAATAGTGATAAAAAAACATTGTATTTAGTGTAATGTGGAGACATCAAACAATCTTTAATGTTTCTTGTATTGTATCTTTATTATTTAATTAGCTTTATAAACGTTTAACGTTTACGTTATACGTTATAGTATAGTACCCCAATCCCAGTGGGGAGGTGCCAAAGATTCATGTGGGGGGTGAAAACAGGTGAGCTAGCATTTAATTCATTTATGTCGCAAAACTGCAAAGTACATTTTACATCAATCAAACAGTTGTACAAGATGGCGAGGGTATGGGTTTGTTGAACGGCTACATGGGATCAGCAGGATACTCAAAGGTGGTGGCTGTGCCTCGGGGCTAAGAGCAAAATACAAAAAGTTTTAAAGAAAGATTGGGTCTGGAGACAGTGAGACCGTGACGTCGTGCTGGATGGGGGATGACGGCATTCAACTTTACAATGATGGGTCCCTTAAGAGAAAGCTGGGGAATTATTGATTCAAACAACATATACAAGCTGTAATCAAGAGTTTGAACTAGGTTCAAGGTTCAAGGTGTTTTATTTGTCATATCACCAGTAAAAGCCAGGTTTCACCGTGAATGAAATTCTTATTTTGCCGTCCACCCTGAAGCCGACCTATATAAATAAGTATATACACAAGAGAATAAAATATAAAAAATAAAATAAAGTAACAGAGCAGTGCAAAAATATTAGTGTGAAAGTGAGATGTGCAAATGTCAACATGTCAGAAGCTGTTCAGAGTCTGATGGCAACGGGGAAGAAAGAGCTTTTCAGTCCATTAGTTTTGCTTTTCAAGCTTCTGAACCTCCGGCCTGTTGGCAGAAGGTGAACAGTCTGTGTTGTGGATGGGGGGGGGGGGGGACCTGTGCTGGTAGATGCTCTGCAGAGAGGCAGTGGTGTTCTGGTGATCCTCTCTGCAGGCCACTGCGCTCCGCCACAGTAGTGTTGTCGTACCAGGCTGTGATGCAGCTGGTTAAGGCGTCTCAACCACACAGCTGTACAAGTTCCTGAGTATCCTGGGAGACATGCTGAATTTCTTCAGCCTCCTCAGGAAGTACAGCCATTGTTGGGCCCTCTTGACCACCTGTGTGGTGTTGAATGTCCAGGTGAGGTCCTGGCTGATGTGGACACCCTGCTCACCCTCTCCATCTCAAGCTCCCGGATAGACAGTGGATGATGAGGTCTCCTCTCCTTCCTCCTGTCCACTATCATCTCCTTTGTCTTGTCTGTGTTAAGGGAGAGGTTGTTGTCCTCACACCAAGCCACTAGACCAGCACCTCCCTCCTGTAAGCCGCTTCCTCATCCCCTGTGATGCTCCGATCACAGCGGTGCCATCTGCCAACTTCAGGATGATGTTGTCCTTGTGGGAGGCGACACAGTCATGTGTGAACAAGGTGTAGAGGACGGGGCTGAGGACACGTCCCTGAGGGGGACAGTGTTGGTGAGGAGGCTGGCTGAAGTCCTGTTTCCAATCCTGACAGACTGGGGCCTGCCAGTCAGGAAGTCTAGGAGCCAGACAGGAAGTCTAGGAGCCAGTCAGGAAGTCTAGGAGCCAGACAGGAAGTCTAGGAGCCATTCAGGAGGTCTAGGAGCCAGTCAGGAAGTCTAGGAGCCAGTCAGGAGATCTAGGAGCCAGACAGGAGGTCTAGGAGCCAGTCAGGAAGTCTAGCAGCCAGACAGGAAGTCTAGGAGCCAGTCAGGAAGTCTAGGAGCCAGACAGGAAGTCTAGGAGCCATTCAGCAGGTCTAGGAGCCAGACAGGAAGTCTAGCAGCCAGACAGGAAGTCTAGGAGCCAGTCAGGAAGTCTAGGAGCCAGACAGGAAGTCTAGGAGCCATTCAGGAGGTCTAGGAGCCAGTCAGGAAGTCTAGGAGCCAGACAGGAAGTCTAGGAGCCATTCAGGAGGTCTAGGAGCCAGTCAGGAAGTCTAGGAGCCAGTCAGGAGATCTAGGAGCCAGACAGGAGGTCTAGGAGCCAGTCAGGAAGTCTAGCAGCCAGACAGGAAGTCTAGGAGCCAGTCAGGAAGTCTAGGAGCCAGACAGGAAGTCTAGGAGCCATTCAGGAGGTCTAGGAGCCAGTCAGGAAGTCTAGGAGCCAGTCAGGAGATCTTGGAGCCAGACAGGAGGTCTAGGAGCCAGTCAGGAAGTCTAGCAGCCAGACAGGAAGTCTAGGAGCCAGTCAGGAAGTCTAGGAGCCAGACAGGAAGTCTAGGAGCCATTCAGGAGGTCTAGGAGCCAGACAGGAAGTCTAGCAGCCAGACAGGAAGTCTAGGAGCCAGTCAGGAAGTCTAGGAGCCAGACAGGAAGTCTAGGAGCCATTCAGGAGGTCTAGGAGCCAGTCAGGAAGTCTAGGAGCCAGTCAGGAGATCTAGGAGCCAGACAGGAGGTCTAGGAGCCAGTCAGGAAGTCTAGGAGCCAGTCAGGAAGTCTAGGAGCCAGTCAGGAGATCTAGGAGCCAGACAGGAAGTCTAGGAGCCAGTCAGGAAGTCTAGGAGCCAGTCAGGAGATCTAGGAGCCAGTCAGGAAGTCTAGGAGCCAGTCAGGAAGTCTAGGAGCCAGTCAGGAAGTCTAGGAGCCAGTCAGGAGATCTAGGAGCCAGTCAGGAAGTCTAGGAGCCAGTCAGGAAGTCTAGGAGCCAGTCAGGAAGTCTAGCAGCCAGTCAGGAAGTCTAGGAGCCAGTCAGGAGGTCTAGGAGCCAGTCAGGAAGTCTAGGAGCCAGTCAGGAAGTCTAGCAGCCAGACAGGAAGTCTAGGAGCCAGTCAGGAAGTCTAGGAGCCAGACAGGAGGTCTAGGAGCCAGACAGGAAGTCTAGCAGCCAGACAGGAAGTCTAGGAGCCAGTCAGGAAGTCTAGGAGCCAGACAGGAAGTCTAGGAGCCATTCAGGAGGTCTAGGAGCCAGTCAGGAAGTCTAGGAGCCAGTCAGGAGATCTAGGAGCCAGACAGGAGGTCTAGGAGCCAGTCAGGAAGTCTAGCAGCCAGACAGGAAGTCTAGGAGCCAGTCAGGAAGTCTAGGAGCCAGACAGGAAGTCTAGGAGCCATTCAGGAGGTCTAGGAGCCAGACAGGAAGTCTAGCAGCCAGACAGGAAGTCTAGGAGCCAGTCAGGAAGTCTAGGAGCCAGACAGGAAGTCTAGGAGCCATTCAGGAGGTCTAGGAGCCAGTCAGGAAGTCTAGGAGCCAGTCAGGAGATCTAGGAGCCAGACAGGAGGTCTAGGAGCCAGTCAGGAAGTCTAGGAGCCAGTCAGGAAGTCTAGGAGCCAGTCAGGAGATCTAGGAGCCAGACAGGAAGTCTAGGAGCCAGTCAGGAAGTCTAGGAGCCAGTCAGGAGATCTAGGAGCCAGTCAGGAAGTCTAGGAGCCAGTCAGGAAGTCTAGGAGCCAGTCAGGAGATCTAGGAGCCAGTCAGGAAGTCTAGGAGCCAGTCAGGAAGTCTAGGAGCCAGTCAGGAAGTCTAGCAGCCAGTCAGGAAGTCTAGGAGCCAGTCAGGAGGTCTAGGAGCCAGTCAGGAAGTCTAGGAGCCAGTCAGGAAGTCTAGCAGCCAGACAGGAAGTCTAGGAGCCAGTCAGGAAGTCTAGGAGCCAGACAGGAGGTCTAGGAGCCAGACAGGAAGTCTAGCAGCCAGACAGGAAGTCTAGGAGCCAGTCAGGAAGTCTAGGAGCCAGACAGGAAGTCTAGGAGCCATTCAGGAGGTCTAGGAGCCAGTCAGGAAGTCTAGGAGCCAGTCAGGAGATCTAGGAGCCAGACAGGAGGTCTAGGAGCCAGTCAGGAAGTCTAGCAGCCAGACAGGAAGTCTAGGAGCCAGTCAGGAAGTCTAGGAGCCAGACAGGAAGTCTAGGAGCCATTCAGGAGGTCTAGGAGCCAGACAGGAAGTCTAGCAGCCAGACAGGAAGTCTAGGAGCCAGTCAGGAAGTCTAGGAGCCAGACAGGAAGTCTAGGAGCCATTCAGGAGGTCTAGGAGCCAGTCAGGAAGTCTAGGAGCCAGTCAGGAGATCTAGGAGCCAGACAGGAGGTCTAGGAGCCAGTCAGGAAGTCTAGGAGCCAGTCAGGAAGTCTAGGAGCCAGTCAGGAGATCTAGGAGCCAGACAGGAAGTCTAGGAGCCAGTCAGGAAGTCTAGGAGCCAGTCAGGAGATCTAGGAGCCAGTCAGGAAGTCTAGGAGCCAGTCAGGAAGTCTAGGAGCCAGTCAGGAAGTCTAGGAGCCAGTCAGGAAGTCTAGGAGCCAGTCAGGAGATCTAGGAGCCAGACAGGAAGTCTAGGAGCCAGTCAGGAAGTCTAGCAGCCAGACAGGAAGTCTAGGAGCCAGTCAGGAAGTCTAGGAGCCAGACAGGAGGTCTAGGAGCCAGACAGGAAGTCTAGGAGCCAGTCAGGAAGTCTAGGAGCCAGACAGGAAGTCTAGGAGCCAGTCAGGAAGTCTAGGAGCCAGACAGGAAGTCTAGGAGCCAGTCAGGAAGTCTGGGAGCCAGTCAGGAAGTCTAGGAGCCAGTCAGGAAGTCTAGGAGCCAGACAGGAAGTCTAGGAGCCAGTCAGGAAGTCTAGCAGCCAGTCAGGAAGTCTAGGAGCCAGTCAGGAGGTCTAGCAGCCAGTCAGGAAGTCTAGGAGCCAGTCAGGAAGTCTAAGAGCCAGTCAGGAAGTCTAGGAGCCAGTCAGGAGGTCTAGGAGCCAGTCAGGAAGTCTAGGAGCCAGTCAGGAAGTCTAGCAGCCAGACAGGAAGTCTAGGAGCCAGTCAGGAAGTCTAGGAGCCAGACAGGAGGTCTAGGAGCCAGTCAGGAAGTCTAGGAGCCAGTCAGGAAGTCTAGGAGCCAGTCAGGAAGTCTACGGGCCAGTCAGGAGGTCTAGGAGCCAGTCAGGAAGTCTAGGAGCCAGTCAGGAAGTCTAGCAGCCAGTCAGGAAGTCTAGCAGCCAGACAGGAGGTCTAGGAGCCAGTCAGGAAGTCTAGGAGCCAGACAGGAGGTCTAGGAGCCAGTCAGGAAGTCTAGGAGCCAGTCAGGAAGTCTAGGAGCCAGTCAGGAAGTCTAGGAGCCAGACAGGAGGTCTAGGAGCCAGTCAGGAAGTCTAGGAGCCAGTCAGGAAGTCTACGGGCCAGTCAGGAGGTCTAGGAGCCAGTCAGGAAGTCTAGGAGCCAGTCAGGAAGTCTAGCAGCCAGTCAGGAAGTCTAGCAGCCAGACAGGAGGTCTAGGAGCCAGTCAGGAAGTCTAGGAGCCAGACAGGAGGTCTAGGAGCCAGTCAGGAAGTCTAGGAGCCAGTCAGGAAGTCTAGGAGCCAGTCAGGAAGTGTAGGAGCCAGTCACAGAGGGAGGGTTGCAGTCCCAGTGTGTGTAGTTTGTGGGGGATGACTGTGTTAAATGCTGAGCTGTAGTCCACAAAGAGGATCCTGATGTAGGTGTCTGTGTTCTCCAGAGAGGATCCTGATGTAGGAGTCTGTGTTCTCCAGAGAGGATCCTTATGTAGGAGTGTGTGTTCTCCAGAGAGGATCCTGATGTAGGAGTCTGTGTTCTCCAGAGAGGATCCTGATGTAGGAGTCTGTGTTCTCCAGAGAGGATCCTGATGTAGGAGTCTGTGTTCTCCAGAGAGGATCCTTATGTAGGAGTGTGTGTTCTCCAGAGAGGATCCTGATGTAGGAGTCTGTGTTCTCCAGAGAGGATCCTGATGTAGGAGTGTGTGTTCTCCAGAGAGGATCCTGATGTAGGAGTCTGTGTTCTCCAGAGAGGATCCTGATGTAGGAGTCTGTGTTCTCCAGAGAGGATCCTGATGTAGGAGTCTGTGTTCTCCAGAGAGGATCCTTATGTAGGAGTGTGTGTTCTCCAGAGAGGATCCTGATGTAGGAGTCTGTGTTCTCCAGAGAGGATCCTGATGTAGGAGTGCCATGTTCTCCAGAGAGGATCCTGATGTAGGAGTCTGTGTTCTCCAGAGAGGATCCTGATGTAGGAGTCTGTGTTCTCCAGAGAGGATCCTGATGTAGGAGTCTGTGTTCTCCAGAGAGGATCCTGATGTAGGAGTCTGTGTTCTCCAGAGAGGATCCTGATGTAGGAGTCTGTGTTCTCCAGAGAAGATCCTGATGTAGGAGTGTGTGTTCTCCAGAGAGGATCCTGATGTAGGAGTCTGTGTTCTCCAGAGAGGATCCTGATGTAGGAGTCTGTGTTCTCCAGAGAGGATCCTGATGTAGGAGTCTGTGTTCTCCAGAGAGGATCCTGATGTAGGAGTCTGTGTTCTCCAGAGAAGATCCTGATGTAGGAGTCTGTGTTCTCCAGAGAGGATCCTGATGTAGGAGTGTGTGTTCTCCAGAGAGGATCCTGATGTAGGAGTCTGTGTTCTCCAGAGAGGATCCTGATGTAGGAGTCTGTGTTCTCCAGAGAGGATCCTGATGTAGGAGTGTGTGTTCTCCAGAGAGGATCCTGATGTAGGAGTGTGTGTTCTCCAGAGAGGATCCTGATGTAGGAGTGTGTGTTCTCCAGAGAGGATCCTGATGTAGGAGTGTGTGTTCTCCAGAGAGTATCCTGATGTAGGAGTGTGTGTTCTCCAGGTGAGAGAGGGAATAGTGGAGAGCAGCAGTGATGGGACCATCTGAGGTGGACCTGTTTGGCCCATATGCACATTGCAGGGTCAAGTGTCTCTGGTAGGCTGCTCTGAATGTGGGCCTTCACCACCCTCTCCCAGCACTTTGCATGATTGGAGTGAGTGCTACTGGCCTATAGTCATTCAGACAGGTGGGGGGGCTTGTCTTGGGGAGGGACGATGGTTGTGGTTTTGAAGCAGGTGGGCACAACGCTCTGGCTGAGGGAGAGGTTGAACATGGAGGTGAGGACATCAGCCAGCTCATCTGCACATGCTCTGAGCACCCTCCCCGGGATGTGGTCTGGTCCTGGGGCCTTCCAGGGGTTAATCCTCCTCAGAGCTCTTTGTGACTGTCGGGGGAGGGGAGAGGGTCTGGGTGTGGGTGGGCCTCCTTTCTGTGTCAGCGTAGAGCGGAGCGAGCAAACACGTCTGCCACGGGGGGCGCCATCTTGCATCTTCTTGTGTATGTTCGTGTTAAGAGTCACCATTCCTTGTTAAAAGTTGTATATTTGTTGGACCTCAGTTGCAATCTAAAAAAAAATCTGGATTTTGAAAGATTTTTTTATTTGGTCTCTTTGTTCATACTAGAATCGGCCACAAGGGGGTGCACCATAAAACAACTGTATGAGCTCTATGTTAGATTTAAACAAAAACAAAAAAAACAAACACACATTTTTTTTTAAGACAATTTAAGGGAGATTGGTTATGTGAGAATACCAGCTGATGACTCCTTTAATTACAGACGATGAAAGCATATTGAAAAACGTGTTTGTGTTCCAGGTTTATTGGCCAACAGCCCGACGGGATTCTGCTGGATCCAGAGGACAGCTTCTGGTGTCAGGCGCTGGAGGATCTGGAGACTTGTGGACAGTCCGAGCTCCTCCGAGAGATTGAGGTCAGCTCAGACCTTTAAACTGCAGCAGTGACCTTTGGCCTTCAATCAACAGGTTTCAGCCGATGCCAAGACGAATGTATTGCTTGTTCTGAGGCTCCACTCTCCAGAATGCTGTTTTTCTTTTATTTACTTCAGGATTCAGAGAAACAAATCTCCACACATCCACTTCAAATCCATCGTGCTAAGTAGCAGATTGTGTAGCCGCCACAAAATCTGCAAGAAGTGGTGAACCACTCTGTACTGTAACCACGCCTTAAGCTCTTAATGCAGAGAGTAAAACCAGCTTTATGTACACAACTACAGCGGCACATTGAAACCATTCCACTCAGTTACTTCTTCAGTTCACGGCGCCAAGCACTTCAGGTGTTTCTAAAGCGAAGTGGAAATGACAATGGAAGAGGGTTTAAACCATTTCAAGCATGGTACTTTCAATCTAAAACTAGAGCTACACTCGATAGAGCATAGACCTTCATGTTAGCTACATCACTGTGTGAAAGGGAGCATCTCCATGGCATGATCTCTTTTGATCTCCTCTACAAGGTTCCTCCCTCATCCACTTAATATAGGACATTTCTTTGCAGTTTTTTTGATTTATTCGGAAACCTTTTGTTGTTAACGTCCCAAAATCAAATCAATTGGTCCCTGGATGATGACGAATCATCCCTGAAGATACACACCAATAAATACACGCAGACCAAAACGCAACTTTCTCGGCCAACTTCACTGGTCACCCAACTTTTATTGACGAAGGTAGGCGAGACAGAAAATCTCGTGTTTTACATATTGTGTTTCAGAAATCCAGCTCCGTTGCATTTAACAGTTATGTTGTAGTCAGTGACACATTTCTCTCTCATGAAAACCTCGATGCAGTGAAAGGTTCTGCGTTTTGTTCAGGCGTCCATCATGACGGGCACCGCCATCAGTCTGGGTGTGGACGGCGTCAACAAACCGCCAGCCGAGCAAATCCTGAGCCACAGCAGGATGAGCCCGCTGAGGAGGAACTCGCTCCTGCACCAGGGAAACCTGCTGCACCAGGGGGCCCACCTGCACGAAGAGGCCCAGCTCCATCAAGGTGAGCGGCACAGGAAACTAGAAGTTATGATTGAACGGATCATGAGAAGCAGCATCTTTTCAACATGCGTCATTTTAGAAGTCTTGCAATGTTAATGTGTCAAAAAACAGTCTTGCGCTTCATAAACATTGCATGTCAGAGGTTTAGTTTAAAGGCCCAAATATGTGTCTTTCATGTGCATTTGTGTTTTAAACATTGTCATGTTGTGTTAAGTCCCATTTACATGGCAATGTTTATAAATCTCAAATCATAAGCAATTGTTGTTTACTGCTGTTGTGATCCCGAGTCCCGGTTCCCGCGACGTTTCAATTGAAAACATATCATTTTTGTGTTGTCATCCCAGAAAAGTTTCACATTTACACTTCAGTGTATTGAAAACAATGTCTGTTTTCATGGAAGGCCAGGAATGGGTGCTGGTCTTTTTTTTGTTTGTAATGAAACAAATGCGAGAACAGCACGCTGTAACATTGGGAGAACAGACATTCGGATGGGCAGACGACCAAGTTGAAATTATATAGTTTAGTTTGTTTGCTTATTTTTCTGGAACCATGTACAGAAAACATTAATATCAAAGAAAAGACACTTTGTACCAGATTTAGTCATTAGTTTCCATCTGCAGTCCCCATGCAGGAACACAAAATAATAATATTTAAAATAAATATAACCTACAGTAAAAAAATTATAACAATAGTAATAACCATTAAATTTACCACCTGGTTTCAAATAAATTCACACAGAATACAAAAAATCCTTTGCAATACATGATACAAAAAAATGCAACAAGCAGGAACACAACATTCCAGTACACATTATAAATATAACCTACAGTAAAATATGTAACATTATTAATGCCTTAGTCTTTTCTAAGTGTTCAGTTTTGGCCTGTTTCCACGGGGAGTAAGAGAATTTTCAAAAGTTCCACTTTGAGAGACGTTTTCAAAAAGTTGCTCCTCAGTGATGATCACTGTTGCAGTGTAAACTCTTCGTATGCTAGTTCAATTCTTGAGACTTGATGACTGATCCTCAAATGTGTTTGAATAAAATGGTTAATAGTTTCACCTTCCAACAATTTATGTTTATCATGTCTAGTTGAAAATTAGAAGGAAAATAAAAATCCTGCTTGGGAAAGACCCCTCCCCTCCCGACACGGTCAGCTCCACACATAGAAAACCCACCGTCTTTCCTCCGTTCTGCTCAGAGGCACACCTGCACGAAGAGGCCCATTTCACTGAGGATCACCTGCACCAGGGTGCCCACCTCCACCCGGACAGCCAGTCCCTCCTCCTGCACCATGAGCCCAAACCCAAGGCCTCGCTACGAGTGTCGGAGAGGACGTGGGAGTCCCGCCGGATCAAGGAGGAGATGCAGGGGATTCTGTCTCCGACGCCTCTGGAGCTACACAAGGTGAGTTCAGGACGTCTTCCTGTCGTTGATGAGGTTTATGTAAAATCCCTCCAGGTGTTACAATTAAGGATAAAACACAGATATGTATTATGTGCTGAGTGTATGTTTTGCTCTTTGGGATGAATAATAATTTTGCATGTTCTGTAGTAGTACAATATTTTCCATATTCTCTATTAATCCCAATTTCTTTTGTAGTTTTTGATGGTTGTGTGACATATTGAAAAGATACCACTTTTTTGAAATGGGTCATATGATGCAAAATCCACTTCCTAAAGGTTTTCCAACAGTACTAATCGTCCCCATACCTGGAATGACGCCCCAGAAGTGAAGAAAGTGTGTCCTCTCTCTCCCTGGCTTGTTTCAGGTTTTAAAAAGTGTGTTGCTCCAAGCAGCCAATCAGAAATCAGACCCTATATAGTGTCATCAGGGGTTTAGCCAATCCCAATCAAGGTAGGCTCCTCCCCTTTGACTCCTCCCACAATAAGCAGCCCTGCTCTGGCACATGGCACCACGAGAGGAAGTACTTCCTCCTCCTCCAAGATGGGCATGTGTGGGCGGAGCCAGTCCAGCTCACACAGACACAGCAGATTCTGAATGCAGCGCCTGTGATTCAGTATTGAAATGGAGGAAAATCAAGGAGGAGTTAGAAACTTTAATTCTTTACTGTGAAGCCAAAATCTGCTGTCGTCATACTGAGCGCCGGGCTCTGAAGCTCGAAATCTCACCAACTGATCACTCCGTTTTTTTCTTTAGCCTGCATTTCAACAATGTGTGTAAATCAGTTTGTATTTCGACAGATGAGTGACACAGTTACACCCCATGTCTCGTAAAAATAACCATTAAAAAGTCCCCAGGTCTTTCCATATTATGTCTTTTCATGACCATTTTCTGACTGTAAAATCTCTGGGACAGAGGACTACGTCATTTCTTTACAGTGTAGTGTATTATATAATACAGCATCATGGTCCAGCCCCCTTGTACGACTGGTATACTGGCATCTACATGTCTTCACCCCCCTTCCCCCTACCCCGGAGTTTCAGTCATAGGTCGAGGCAGACCTGCACGCAGCCAGAATGAAAATCCATTTGTTTCCCGTGGGGAGCAAAATGCATTAATGTGAACTAAATCCTCGGCTGTTTCACTGATGGACCCATTGGAGTCAGGCCAGGAGGTTTTTATACCGGCCGTCTCATTAAACGATCATACAATATTCATATATCACAGGTCTAACCCACAGCTCTTCGCTCAACATCTGGCCCACATTAGGCGTTATACAGGCCTCTGGCGTGTCACCGTATTGTGTTACTCACTGGTCATATTGGAGGAGCGGTTCTCGCGTTTATTCGTCGTGCTTCAGTAAAGCATGTGGCATGTGTACATACTGCAGAAAGATTCTGCACGAGGCCTGCTCAGATAGATTCTTCACTTTGTTTTGAGGGCGTTTGAGGTGCAACAATGGGACTAAAAACATTTTCAGACTTTGTATCCATTAACGATTTAGAACAAACATACTCATGAAGTTAATTGCATAAGTTGGACACACACCGGTGTTGTTCTTTCACAGGTGACGGTGATAAAAGATCCCGAGAGCGACGACTTTGGCTTCAGCGTGTCGGACGGCTTTCTTGAGAAGGGCGTGTACGTCAATATGATCCGACCGGATGGACCGGCTGACCGATCGGGACTGAGACCCTACGACCGGATCCTGCAGGTAAACCTCCAGTCAGGAAGGAGTGTTTCTACCACCAGGGAGAAAACGGAGCTTCCTGAATGAGTGAGGGCTAAAGGTCCCCGTTTACATGACAACATTTCAAGGGAAAACTCATCATTTCAGAAAAGTTTCATAACGTTTTGAAAATGACGTCCTTCTACTCAGAAATGGCAGAAAAGCTGAAAAAAAGGAAGTGGATATGCCATGAGGTGGTGCTGCTGTTTGTTTTAGTAATAAAATCTTACACACACACACACACACACTAGAAAACAACAGGTTCTAAACATTAACAATTGGAGAACACAGACATTCTAGCGGACAGACCACCAAGTTAGATCGTTATTACGGTGACGGTCAAAATAAAAGTAAAGCCCCTGGAGAATATGGACTGGGAGTCATGACACAGCAGAGCAAACATGTTCTGAATGTCTCTGCTGAGCATGTGCAGAAGAACTCATTATTCTGGCCGTGGTGTGCAGGACCAGTAGCAAGAGAGACCTTTGACCTGTTAGTTACGTTTACATGGAGGGAGTCTTGTTGGAAAATGAAAGAACAGACCAGTCAGTGCTAACGAAAAAGGCTGTTAGAGACTAACCAGTAAACACACTAGCATTCAGATGTATCCTTCAGTCTGTAACAAAGGCCTGGATGTGTTTGCTGTGTCCTTTACGTTTCTCAGGTGAACCACGTCCGGACGAGGGACTTTGACTGCTGCCTGGCTGTGCCTCTCATCACGGAGGCCGGCGACCGACTGGAGCTGGTCATCAGCCGCAACCCGCTGGCCAACGACGACCCCGAGGACAATAACAACACTTTAGACCAGGCACTAGACCTGTAACACACTCCGGCAGGAAAGGTCCAACTCGTCACACACACACACACACACACACACACACACACACACACACACACACACACACACACACACACTTCACTCGCGATATCTCCACTAAAGACTTTAACTGGAAGACAAGTTCAAACATTTGCATGCACATACAAACATCCCATCCCGTTCATGTTGGGTCTGAACTGCGTTAGAGTGTGTTCCCATCACAGAAGCAGGACGAGAGGGAAAAAGAAATACCTCAGGCCTACCTCAGAAATACATCCAGGCAGACGTACCCATACGTATGGCTGGATGTCCACACAGTGTGATTTCAATGTGACCAAGGACTTTTTTGGCACTTTACAGAGCCATTAGTTATTTACCCTCATAACACGCACACACCTGCAATCTGAGGAAGGTCATTTAACGACTTGTAGGAACAGAGATTTTCCTCACGACAAGAGTTGACTAAATTTCCTCCTCACTGTCAGAGGGCCAAATAGTGAACTTAATCTCCATCAACATTAATGCGTTTGGTAGTTTCACCCTCAAACAAGGTCATTTTGATTGACGACAGGTTCAGTTCTGCTCAAATTACCTGTTAACCCAATAGTTGGCTTGTAAACTCTGGACCCATTCAGGCCATGCACAGATTACATTTCACTGGTTTAATGAACACATAATGAGCAATTCATGAAGGCACTGAGTCAAACAGATGTAGCCTCTGTAAAAACTCTACATTGCTGCTAAAGGTTCGCTGCTTCTCAGCAATCAATACAAGCGTCTTCTCCGAAAGGTCATTTCCCAGTCAAACGACGCAGATTTCTATATTTGATAGCATTTTAACATTCCCATCTCAATGTGTGCCATCGCTACTGTCAAATCAATTGTGTTACACCAGTGATCCCGATGAAGAAAGGAGCAGCAATAGATTTTGATCAGATGGAAGTTGACAACAGATCCGTGCTCCACAAAGGAGCCGCTGTGAAGGAGGAGGCGCTGCGGGGAAAAACTGTCACCAACATCTACCTGCAACATTTCAAGAAAAAACGTTCTGTTTTGTTTTTGTGCCAAATGGTGAGACAGCGATGAGTCATGACTGCATTTCACTCAGAGTTCACTGCTATTCCACAAAATCAAAGAGCAGAATGCTGTTCAGTGACGTCCAGATCTAGAGGTGCTGTGTGTCACATTTGCATATTCCACATAGTTTTCCTGAGGCTGCATATCGGTGCAGTGGTCAGCGGTTTATTGTCAGTTATGTGCTTGAGGGGACTTTCTCTGGAAATTCAGCATTTTCTCTCTCTTCCTGTGTGGACACTTGGATTTCTCACCACAAACACATATCGGTGTATCTGAATTGACTGGAAGAGCAAACGATCCAGAGTATGAGCAACTTTTAGGCCAATATCAAGCGAGATTGGCGCCAACACCCCGCGAGCCGCCTGATCAATCTTGAAATTGAAATTATGGAAGGATTGTTGGAGGTTCAGAGCCACCTCGATACGTTTCATGGCTGCTGTAACAGTAATGACAAAACAATGGTAGAAAATAAAGGTTTCCTTTGAAAACTGAAGCTGTAGGCGTCTATAAAAACTTAGACAGTATTTTTGTGATGGTTCATATTTTTACTTGAGCACAGAGTTCCTTTAACAACTCAGCAGGAATGAGAGCAGACCCGCCGGTAAAAACGGACTCAAGAAAAACCAGATTCAAGAATGTCCCGTCAGCTACAAAGATTCCAGCAATGTGACACACAGTATCCTCAAACAGTTTGCATTAATTCCAACTGATTTTTGGTTTTGCACAGAAATAAAATCGACCTTTTACAGCTTAAAGACGACAAACAAAGTGAAAACAGGTGGGCCTTTACTCTCTCTTACAGTAGCACGGGATAATGGAGCTCTGTGTGTGTGTGTGTGTGTGTGTGTGTGTGTGTGTGTGTGTGTGTGTGTGTGTGTGTGTGTGTGTGTGTGTGTGTGTGTGTGTGTGTGTGTGTGTGTGTGTGTGTGTGGTTTCATTGCAAAACCAAATAACAGCTCTAACTTGTAGCCTCCTATCAAGCTATCCAACTACAGTCATTGATATGGTATATCACCATCTTTTTCATAGAGTTGCCGCGGAAACGCGAAACTCTTCTGAAATGAATGATGCAAATCACTTGGATGTTGTGTAAATGGGGCCTCAGACTGCATTTGACTTTAATAGCTCCTCTTGATGAAAAGACAGATAGTTTTGATCAATTTATTGCAGAGTACTTAATTGGACGATTTTAATGCCCTATACCAGTGGTTCTCAATTATTTTCTGTCATGCCCCCCCGAGAGGACAGAATTTTTTTCAGGCCCCCCCCGAATTGTACTACCACTGAGAACCTGATAATATTTATTTATTTATCTGTATAAACCACTGTATGAGTTGCTGGCACCAGCATTCTGCATACAATCGCCTGATTATCAAAATAAACTAATAAAATGAGCTGGAGGCCCTTTTTTTATCATTCAAGCATGAATAAAGACACTAATACTGAAAGTCGCGCCCGCCTCACGCCCCCCCTGACACCCCACCACGCCCCCCCAGGGGGGCTCGCCCCACCATTTGAGAAGCACTGCCCTATACAGACAATTTGAAGCACATTAAATAACTCCTCAATGCTTTAGAGAGAAATCTGAAAAGACATCTCCTTTTCTGAGCACTTCCATTAACTTATTTCACCTCCCTTGATCTCCTGTTTTCCATTTGAGGTTTAACTGAAACGAGACTTCTGTGCAAGAGACGGGAGGAAGAAGTTTGTGTTTCACACTTTTGTTTTGTCTTCTACAAGTGTAGTTCTCTACAAAAGTAGGCATTTTTAATGATGTGTTGTTGAAGTGTCAGACCAGAGCTGCCAACGTTCACACATTGAGTGTGAGAGTCATCTGACTCCATCCTCACATGACCACACCAGTCTATGTTATTTATTTTTTTATTTTTTGAAACCTTCTAAAGCTACAGATTTTTTCTGTTGGTGCTGAACTTTCTGTTCCACAATGAAAGATGATTTTTGCACCATATAGCACCCTGAAGTTTGTTCTGTATTGACTGCCTTCAGCTCTCATCCCTGTCGCACTCGTTTTGAGACATTTCATTCCATTCTAAGAAAGATTCATCCTCCATAAGAACAAGAAGAAAGTTCCGACACGCCAAGGTCCTGCTGAACAAAGTTACGTTATTTTTCTTTGGCTGACCGTCCAGGCCAAAGTATCTTGTTCTACAGTGTGGTCTGCAAACTTAGTGTGATTCGTCCAATTTTTTATTGTTTACTTCCGCATTCGGCCACACGTCCGCGACAAGGCTGAGCGTGGCGTTTATTCACGCATTACATGTTCCAGCTCACTATTGAACGTATCAGTCAGATTTTAAACTCGTTCAGCACATAAGCCTCACGACATGGTGAGCCCTGAAGTTTGTTAGCATGTAGCTGGTGTCATTACAGCAGAGTTTACGTGACGTCCCTGAACACATCACTCAGGACCGTCAATGCATTTCTGAAAACATTACCAGTGAGAACTAAACTGTGCAGCTGAAAGGTTAAACTGCCACTTCACAAAAGCATGCCTGCTGTGAGGGGTGTGGTCGACAAGTTCTCGCAGTATGAAATGTCCTGCAGAACAAGAACACTCAAACTGAGGGGCCTACTTTACTTGCCTTAAAGCTTTTGACGAGTCTATGTTATATATTACCTTGATTGAATAGACTACACGCACTCCAAGTTGGCAGCCATGGTAAAATGCTTTTAAAGGAACAATTTTAAGTGAAAGCACAAAACTTCCCATGCGTTTTGGGTGTCCGTTCAGACGAAAACCTTTTGAGAATGGCTCCCAAAGTGGAACTTTTCCAAATGCTCTGATGGTCGTCCTGTGAACATCGTGTCGACGAGCGAAAACCACAGCTTCTGAAAACATCGCCATCCCCAGTCAAAACACTGACATAATAATGTGACTGCAAATGGAAGCGGTTCCACTTGAAAAGGTGTTTTAAATTAAAGTACGATAACAGGCTTCAACACACAACTCCTGCAGCCTCCAGCGTGTTTCTGAACGCTTTCATTCATTGCTTCATCTCGTTGGTTTTTGCTGCCACCTGTTGTTTGGTTCTCGGTCTCGTTTTTCACTAAGAATTTGCCAGTAAAAAAAAGGCAAATTCAGATCACGTCTTTGCTTCGTATGTCTTAGAAAGTCTTTGTGGAATATTTTGTTCCAGACGCCTTTACGAACTTGACACCGTCCCGTTGATTCAGGCTGTATTATTCTAAAAGGTTTCCAGATGGAATCTCTGTAAGGAAGCCTTTTTACTTAAAGGGCGTCCACCTTCACTGTAGTCTGCAGACATTTAGACTTGAGCTGCTGTCCAGACTTTTGGCAAATGAGCTGCTTTCTTATGGAGACAGACCTTTCGAAATTTAAACGGGGTCATTTTCCTGCTCCTCAACTCAGAGTTAAGTTACTGATCCTTGCGGTTAGAAGATGAGTGAAACAGTCCAGTTGTGAGCAGGCGGGGGTTTTGGATATATTTGTCCCGTGAAAGGAAAATCAGCTGGAGATGTTTTCACTCCTCCAATGCAGTGCGAGCTCAAACATTTCCTGGGGCTTTTGTTGGAGCTTCTGTGGACTTGCTTCAACAACCAGTTCACTTTTTCTTTTCTATAGTCCCAAATTTCAAGTCAATTTCATAGAGAAAATCCAACATTTCCACATGAGCAAGTCGAGGAGACAGTCGAGAAGTCATGAAAAGGTGAGAGGTGAGACTTCCTGCAGCCCTCTACTTCATTTTCTTTTAATTCTTCAAACGGGTCAGATTTTTGTTCTGTGAAGACGATTCAGAGTCACAGTGAAACCATCAAATCTGCTGATATTTATCCAAACTGAAGCTGCATGAAGGCCGTGAAGTTCCAAAGGACCTTATTAAAGAGCCATTGTGTATTGATAAATGTGCTTTTACTTGAGTGTATTTGGGAACCGGTTTCTGAATTGGTGCTGCGTGGAGTACTCATCAAAGATCCCAGAAGCAACCCTCCAAGTATGACGACACATCATGCATCAGCAACGCTGCACGCAGGAAGACAAGAGAGCATGAGTGATATTAACCATTTTAACAAAAGTAGGACAGACTGTAGATTATGTTCTGCCAAAAAACCAGTAGAGTTTGCCGGATGTCACTCAAATACTCCGTAGTTCCGTGCTACATGTTGCGTGCTCAAGACTTTCAAGGCTCACACATCACATCATGCGAAAAATGATAGAACTACGCTCAGTAGAACACAGATTTCCACCAACGCCACATTTGTTTGCGCAACGGAGTTAGCATTGCTAGCATGATAGTTAGCTCATGTCGATGCTAACTACAGGTAGCTACAACACTGTGTGAAACACTGAGCAGGGAGCTCCTCCATGGCAACGGACGCTGGTCTCCTTGAAACTCATTCATGAGGTGCCTCACTCACCCTCTTCGTATTTCACATTTTTTTCGCAGTATTTTTGAGGAATTTAATTGGAAACTGTTAGTCGTTAATGTCGCAAAATCTAATCAATAAATAAATGCAAACAAATGAAAACCTTCCCGGCCAACTTTTGTTGGCGAAGGTAATTATGACTGATATACTCATTAACAGCAAGCTCAGTCTACAGCACGCACAGAGCTGGATAGATAGATGACAGATAGATAAATAGATAGATAGATAGAGAGAGAGAGAGAGAGAGAGAGAGAGAGAGCGAGAGAGAGAGAGAGAGAGAGATACGTACTGTGTTATGCGTACTGTAGACTGTGAGGCTGTTGGAGGTGAACGTAGCTCCAGATGTAGAACGTCTCAATAGGTTGAGTTTGTTTTGGGAAAGCTTTGGCCCAGTCAAGACAGAGGTGCTCAGAAAGTGTGCGTGAGAGACTTGAAACAATCAATCATGTGAGTTTTGGTGAGAAACGGTGAGCATAGAGGCGCCTTTGTGTTTTGGAGGATCGGAAAAGTTTTGGCCTGAACAATCCCAACCTCTGTTTCCTCTGTGTCTGTTTCACTTGTGTCGTTACATAATCCAGTAATCCCCCGTGCCCCCCTCCCTCCCCCCTCTCTACCCCTCCCTTCTGAGATCACCCCACTGCGAGAATGTCCGTGTGGACATTTTTCTTTAAATGTGTGTTGAGATTCAAGTCTGTACACGTCCTTGTACGTATGTAGGAATGTTCTTTTACTTGCATGTCTCGATCTGGTGTGTGTGTGTGTGTGTGTGTGTGTGTGTGTGTGTGTGTGTGTGTGTGTGTGTGTGTGTGTGTGTGTGTGTGTGTGTGTGTGTGTGTGTGTGTGTGTGCATGCGTGGTTGCGTGTGTGGGACAGAGCAAACTCTTCATTGTACAGTGGTGATGTTTTGGGTTTTTTTCAGAGCAGGACACACGAGGGCGGGGGGGGGGGAGGGGGAGGGGGGGGTTAAACATTCAGTTCTCCCAGCACTCAACTCCAGAATAAAAAGCACACTGTTGAATACCATTCACTGTAAGTATTTTCATGTATGACGGAACGTCCAAGAGCTTTTTACGCAATACGAAGTGACCAAAAAAAAGACAAGAAAAGAAAAACACTTTTGTATCGCAAGAAGAAGAGAGAATGAAGCTGAGAAACGCCTGTCAAACGGTTCTGTTGGTTTTTAATGTATGTACTGTAAGTATGTATGTGTGTTTGCAAGTGTGTGTGTGCTTGTTCATACTCCCTATGCATTTCTGGGTCAACAGTCAGTTTGAAGCCTGATCCAGAACTCGAACTGAAGTTTCATCGCTCCAAAAAAAATACACAAATATACGAATATATTACTAGTAGTAATAATTCTAATAGTTGTAGAGTCGACTAGACGGAAAGGGAGCGATTCCAAACTTACTGTGATGTATATTTCACCTCAAAATGCATGAAAGCTGTGTAGAATTTCAACACAGTGACATTTCAAAAGGTCGATTTTTATCGACGTCAATGGTTTTTACCATAATGTGACACTTATAAGTCAGAAAATCTGCTTGGAATTGTGGAGAAAAAAAAGACCCAAATCACACTGATCTCATGATTTATAGCTGAAATCCTCTTGAGTCTCATAATTAATTCTGTTTATTTGCAAGAAGGGGGACTAAACATGCCGTTAATGTGTCGATTGCGTGAAAATGATAGAATATCGTGTAAAATTATTGTATGAATGATTGAAATTCAAAGCAGAAGTGTGACGCTTTGTCATCGTTTTGACAAATTCAATTCTGATGAACTTGCAGAAACATATTCGCCGTACAATCTGCAGGGAGTACTGTAGAACTCAGCACAATTTCATGATTTACAACTTGATCTGTGTGTAAATAATAGATTTGAACTAGAAAATTCCAGAGGAAATTTTGCGTGTCCGGTTTGCTTTGATCTCAGCAGCTCCATAGCAACAGACGCTGATCTCCTTTAATTTCATCCATGAGGCATTTTGCCCGTCCGCTTTGTATGGGACGGTTTTTGTTTTGCAATTTTCTGAGGTCTCTTTCTGAAACAGTTAGTCGAATCGTTAACAAAAGCTGTAGCAACCTATCCCCGAACGTTCCGCACGTTTTTATGTATTTTCTGTGTCCGTGCTCCCAAAAGTACTGGACTAGTTACTCGACAAATAAATGTCAGAAATATAATAATATAATTAAAGGATCTTAATATTTGTGCCTTGCCACTAAGGGAAGCATAACGCCATCCGTGTGGTTTTGTTCAGTTTTACAGTGATCATATGCACATATGAAGTGCGGATCTATTTCTACTGCTTTTGCTCAAAATAAGGTAAAAGTTGGATAAAATGTTTCCGGATCAAAGGTGGAGGTACTGTGAAGACGGTTTATTGTGTTTGATCTGTTTCTTCCTTCAACACCATTAAATGAAGCCATCACGAGTTCTTACATAATCTGACATCCATGATTACGTCATCAGTGAGAGCGTCTGTATGACTGCCATCCCTCCCACGCACACAAGACATATTGTCTTTTAATGCTCCGTTTTCACGTTGAGCTTCAAGAGGTTCAAATTCCTCGACGACGAGGAAGATTCCTAGAGTTGCAACAATTTTTTCCACCCTTCGACACGAGTTACATGACGCACGTGTTTCGGTCGCTCCTGCGTTACTTGTTATCCAGGCGTTCGCTCACATTCAAATAGAAATAAATGCCTGCCGTTAACTTACAGCATTTCCCGGTTGTTGTGCTTTGCAGCACAGATTAATACAAGCAAATCTCAGCTACAAAATAACTACATTTACACACACGAAACATCCAAATTCAGTCACAGCCTGAATAGAAAATACAAAGGCGGCTTCTCTTCTTCTTTGGCCCAAAGCAGCAGAATCACAAAACCCTGATGGGGGATTTTTTTTTAAAGTGATGGTGGACCTCTGAAAAGATGTTTTATGGGATCAAGGTTTGATGTTGTTGAATGTTTTCCAGATAAACAATCCAGCTTATTCACGACTTCTGCAAATTGGCTTGCTCCATCCATTCATTTATGAACCAATACTTCAATATTACAACTAAAACTCTCATGTTGATCTAAATTGTTACTTCAAAAAAAGAATTAAGCGATAAATCATAAAATTGGGGGGGGGGGGGGGGGGTTTAGACCCCGTTTACACAACGTTTGAAGTGAAAATGCATCATATTTGCTTTTTCGTCTAAGACAACGAAGTTGCAAAAGCAAACAACAGCACCAATAGTGGACCAACCTGAAAACTGGATCGTTTTCAAAACATGGATCTGTGAACGTCAAATTTTTCTGTCACCAAAAAATGCAAAAACTATGCATTTTTCACTTCAAGCATGACGTATACGGGGCCGAAGACACCTACAGTTTTCAATGTTAAACGAGTGAATTAATTTCTTCAGTATTTTTCACCAGATTAAATGTAAAAGCCACAACCTGTAGCGTCAAGCATCTCGCAGTGAAATTAGAATTACTAAGTGTAATCATAGAGATAAAGACAATATTGAGATCAGCTCGATATTACTCTCCTAAAAGCGACAGTTCCTGCACTTAATAAACTGATCTGAAACTTCATCACGATTCTGAATCGGGCTTCTAATAACTTTTGCGTTGATGTTGTGTATTTTCTTTTTTCAAACTGTGTAAAGTTCTATTCTATGTAATATAGTATTTTTATATGACAATATTACTCTTCCAGAAAACGGGAAGGTGATACAAAAACAAAAGCTACAAAATGAAAGATAAAATGTATAACTTTGCTGTTGTCATTTGTTTGTTTGGGTTTTTTTCCTCATTTTTTTCTATGAAACGAAGAGTGTACCGCTATACTTCTTTTTTCGAGAAGCCAAAAAAAGAAATAAAAATGTTTACTTTTATGAGGACTGAGTGGACTGTCGTTGTTTTGAAGGTTTAGATAACTGAGCAAACGGGATTAATAAAGTTTTTCCATTTGCAATCAGAAAGTTTGAACAGGAGTCGGTTTCACAAAGTAAAGAGATTTGAATATTTGGCTTTTTCGCTGACGCACATTCTAAGGGTGTGTGTGTGTGTGTGTGTGCATTGTATACTGTGTAACAGTGCACATCCTGTTTTTAAGCCTCCACTTGAGGTTAATTACATGAAAAGTGGTGTTTGCATGAAAGCTTTTATACACTAAGTACACACATCATCCTAATAGGAGTACAAATTACATTCCAAGAGGCAGTAAAGTAACATCAATGTAATTCTATGTGTGAATGTGCTGCCTCTTGGCCAGGACTCCCTTGGAAAACAGGTTTTTAATCTTAATTGGATTTTTCCTGGTTAAGCAAAGGTTAAATAAAAGTCAATTAAAAAAATGCCCCCATGCATTTGGTGTGTTTGTTCAGTACATTCTACTTCTGCTGGCTTATTTATTCCCAAGAGTCTGCTGTTATGCAACAGATCTAAAACACACACACACACGCACGCATGCACGCACGTACACACACACACACACACGCACACACGCGCGTGCACACACACACACACACACACACACACACACACACACACACAGAAAAAGAGGAAGAAAAAAATCAGCACACACAAGCAGAGCAGCAATACGGGAAAGTTGCTTTTGCACGTGTCGTTGGTACATGAGACTCAGCCCAACGTGCAGCAGTGGAAAGTTACTGACGACTGGAGGACAACGCTCCAGCGCCGCGCCGTGCAGCGCGGCGCCGCAGTCGGAAGCCAATTCAGCAGTTGTTTTATGAGTTTATGTGCCGCCACAGGGGGGGAGTTTCACTTTGTGCGGCCTGATTAACTGTTTGTATGCATGAAAAAGGAAATGCTTTTTTGATATAGGGTGCACAGCTGATTTGCACGGCAACATTTTCAAACTTACATTGTGTTTCATGACAATGCTGCTCGGAGCCACTGAGGAATGCAACTTTTTGAAAACCACTCCCATGGTGTGACTCTGATAGTGTTCTGTCTCCATTAGAAAAAGATGAAAACCCCACCTTTTAAAAACGCTCAGGCCCTATCCACATGACACCATGAAAAGGATGTAGTACATATGGCAGGCGCTGTAACGCTGCCACCAAAATGACACAAATCACACAAAAACGGAGAAATGGACAAATCCAACATCTGGCCTTTTTAAACGAAAAAGCATGAGCAGCTTCTGCCGCACCACCGGGAGCAGGTCGTCCACCATGTTGTTATTGTTGTTGTTCCTGAGGGACTGTCCACACCAGGAAACCGATTCACCTAAACATGCTCTTTTTGGCCTGTCATCCACATGAGGTGGTTTTAGAAGTCCGAAAACAGATTTTTTTGAACACAGGTCCCAGAGTGGGGAAATTTCTCATTTTCTGTTCAAAAAAAAGAAAGAACAAATACAATTGGAACAAAATATCAAACACTTAGAGCAGTGGTTCCCAACCTTTTTTGACCAGTGTACCCCTTGAGCTGGTTTCCATGTGAAAAGTACCCCCTCTCTCGTGTGTGATTATTCGCCTTAATGTGTACTTATATTTAACCCTTTGTCTTTCTATCTATCCAACTGCTCATTTAAATAAAACAATGATTGTGAGTGTAAAAACATACCTTTTAATGAGACACTTGCACTTGCTTGTCTTTCATAAGTCTTTCATAATTCCTTTTTTCACTGGGCTCCCCTGTGCCTGCGTCCGAGGCGACGGTAGCAGTAGCGGTAGCTGGACGTTTACTCCTGCCTAGCCATGCATCCATGTTTACAGTCGGTATGCAGCTAGAGTTAGCTAGCTTTGCGAATCGTGCGCGCCCGCAGCAAGAACGTGAACCTTTTTTTTTTTTTTTTTTTTTAAAGCGCGCCACTTTATAGTCTTTTCATATTATGTGCATTGTAGTGTTACAATCACTGTGGACCAACTGCTACTCATGGAAAATAAACGTATGGCCTTACTAAAATTCATGATATAATACAATATAATATAGTATACATTTTTTTTTTGTGTGTGGATACTGTAGGCTAATTTATAATCTTTCTGCGTACCCCCTGCAATACCCTCGCGTACCCCTAGGGGTCCGTGTACCCCCGGTTGGGAATCACTGACTTAGAGGACATTATTGCAAACAACAACAGAAGAATCCCATAGTGAACTTAGAAAATACAAATTTAAACTAAACGAAATCCTAAATTTAAAAAAAATTACATTTCACATACACAGACTCAGACAAGAACACTTCCATCATAACAATTAAATCTGGAAAATATTTAGCTAACCAAATAAAACAAAAATTGTCAGGGTGTAGGGTGAGGTCCCCTTTAAGAGTGGGCGGGCCATAGGTCTGGGCTGTCAGCACCTCACCTGTGGCCACTTTTCTCTAATCACCCTGCCCTATATATGTCCTGTCTGTGTGTTTGTTCAGTGTTGGTTTGTTTGTTATCGATGTCCCGTCCGTCCGGTCCAGTCATTGGAGTCAAGTCTGCTGTGCTCCTCATGTCACGGAGCATCCTGCGATTCATCGGTCTGTCCTGTCAGTATGAAATAAAGACTTGATTGAACCCAGCTTGTTTCCAGAGTTCTGCACTTGGGTCCTGTCCGTATCCGTGACAGAACAAACCAACCATCATGGACCCAGCGGACTCTGGTCACCAGCTGCTAGGAGCAGTTGGCCAGCAGGGAGACCGGCTCACTCAACACGACGAGCAGTTAGCTGGTTTAACGGCGGGTCATCACTCGTTTCTCGGTCCCAGAGGTTCGGGCTGCTGCTGCCGCCGCGGTGCCGCCTGCAACTGCTGCCGCCGCAGTGCCACCAGCTGCCGCTTCCGCCACGGTGCCGCCAGCTGCTGCCGCCGTCGTGATGGCGCCATCACCGCTCTCAAGCCCAGCGCGCTTCTCGGGGGACTCCGAGGATTCGCGACCCTTCCTGGTCCAGTGTGGTCTCCACTTCGAGATTCAGCCGGGGGCATTTCCAACTGAGAGGTCCAGGGTCGCATATATCATCTCCAACCTGTCCGGCAGAGCGAAGGCTTGGGCCACCACTGAGTGGAACCGCCAATCCCGGCTGTGTGACACGGTGGACGAGTTCGCAGAGGCGCTGTCGAAGATCTTCGATCAGCGTCCCGGCGGGCAGGAGGCGGCTCGAGCGCTGGCAGCGCTGCGTCAGGGCAGGAGGTCAGTGATCGATTACGCAATTGAGTTCCGCACTCTCTCCGCGGACTGCACCTGGAACGATGCGTCACTGCGGGACACCTTCCTCTACGGGCTGGCCAGCCCGGTTCGCGACCAGCTCTTCCTGAGGGATCTCCCCGACGACTTGGACTCCCTCGTTGCCCTGGCGGTCAAGATGGAGAATCGTCTGACGGTCCGTGATCGCCTGAGACAGACTGACCAGCAGGGAGGAGAATCCAGGAACGCACGGGAGGAGCACGCCCCTCTCCGTCCCGCTCCCCAGCAGGAGCAAGTCCCGAGTGCTGCACAACCTCCGGAGGAGCCGATGCAGCTTGGCTGCACCAGCATCTCCAAGCAGGAGCGGCATCGGCGCCTGACCAGCGGCCTGTGTCTGTACTGTGGTCAGCACGGGCACAGAGTTGCAGCGTGTCCTCTTAAAGGGACAGGCTCACCTGGGTTAAGGAGGGCTCCGGTGAGTCTTAAGAACTCCTCCACTGCGCCTTTAAGAAGACTCACACCGGCTCAACTGAGGTATTCCAACACCACCTTGGACATTGAGGTTTTCATTGACTCTGGTGCAGATGAGAACTTTATGGACCTTAAGTGGGCTGAGAGACACAAGATCCCCACTGAACTGTTATCAGTGCCTTTAAAGGCTTTTGCTTTAGATGGACGCAAAATATTTTCTATTGATAAAAAGACACTTTCTGTTCAGTTATTGTTTGGTCCCTCCCATGTTGAGGAGATTTCTTTTCATTTAGGTTTAAGTCCGTCCTACCCAGTTATCCTGGGCCTTCCTTGGTTACGTTTGCACAAGCCCCATATTGACTGGGAGTCGGGGGTTATTTTGAGTTGGGAAGGGGATTGTTCTGAACATTGTCGGTCAGTGTCTGGAGTTAAGGTTGCAGCTGTGGAGGTTCCTGTGTATCCGGACCTCGAGCGAGTTCCCAGCTGCTACCATGATCTAAAGGAGGTGTTCAACAAAGGGAAGGCGACATCCCTGCCACCTCATCGTCCTTATGACTGTGCCATTGAGTTATTGCCGGGTACCACTCCTCCCAAGGGTCGCATTTACTCTCTCTCACAACCCGAGAATCAGGCCATGAGGGATTACATTGAGTCTGCCTTAGAGGCTGGGTTAATTAGACCCTCGTCCTCCCCTGCAGGGGCGGGATTTTTCTTTGTGGCGAAGAAGGACAAGACTCTTCGGCCGTGCATTGATCATAGGGGCCTCAATGAGATAACCGTTAAGAACCGCTACCCACTACCCCTCATGACTTCGGCCTTTGAATGCCTGCAGGGAGCCAAGGTCTTTACTAAGCTGGACTTGCGCAATGCTTACCACCTGGTCCGGATTAGGCAAGCGGATGAGTGGAAAACGGCATTTAACACACCTTCTGGCCACTACGAGTATTTGGTGATGCCTTTCGGGTTATGTAATGCTCCCGCAGTGTTCCAGAATCTCGTAAATGATGTGCTGAGAGACGCATTGAATAAGTTTCTGTTTGTGTACCTCGACGACATTTTGATTTTTTCTTCGGATCTTGGCAGTCATGTCAAGCATGTTCGTTTTGTTTTGGAGCGTCTTCTCAGCAACAACTTATTTGTCAAAGCCGAGAAATGTGTTTTTCATGCTCCCACAGTTTCTTTTCTTGGGCACGTCATCTCAGAGGGGAGGGTGGAGATGGACAGGGAGAAGGTCAGGGCTGTAGCGGATTGGCCGACCCCGGGTAGCCGCAAGCAATTATTACGATTTTTGGGGTTTGCTAACTTCTACCGGCGGTTTATCAGGGGATTCAGCTCCATCGCGGCGCCACTACATACCTTGACTTCCCCCAAGGTCCCGTTTTCTTGGGGTCCCTCGGCGGAACAGGCGTTTTCTGAGCTCAGGGCCAGGTTCACCTCATCTCCCGTGCTTAGTGTGGCAGATCCGGGACGGCAGTTTGTGGTGGAGGTGGACGCGTCAGATGTCGGTGTCGGGGCAGTGCTCTCTCAGCGCAGCAGTAAGGATGGGAAGCTGCACCCATGTGCCTTTTTTTCCAGGCGGCTGACCCCAGCTGAGCAGAACTACGACATCGGCAATCGAGAGCTCCTGGCCATCAAGGCTGCGTTGGAGGAGTGGAGGCACTATCTGGAGGGCGCAGAGCACCCGTTTGTGGTATGGACCGACCATAGGAACCTCGAGTACATCAAATCAGCCAAACGATTAAATTCTCGGCAAGCTCGGTGGGCTCTGTTCTTCACCCGGTTCGACTTTGTGGTGTCGTATCGCCCTGGCTCTAAGAATGTGAAGCCTGACGCCCTTTCCCGGGTCTTTGAGCCGGATCCTGCTCCTCGTTCCCCCACGCCAATTTTACCTCCGACCTGTGTGGTGGGGGCGGTGACGTGGGAGATTGAGGAGCAGGTTCGGCGGGCTCTGGAGGGGGTGACGGTGCCGCCAGGTTGTCCTCCCAACCGCCTGTTTGTGTGTCCCCCGGTACGGTCTAGTGTTATTGAATGGGCCCACACTAACCTGCTGTCGTGTCACCCAGGAACTCAGCGCACCCTGTTTGTGGTGAAACAGCGTTTCTGGTGGCCAGAGATGAGCAGGGAAATCCGGGAGTATGTCCGGGCTTGCCCTGTCTGTGCACGTAACAAGACCTCGCGGTCTTGCCCCTCTGGTCTGTTGCAGCCGCTCCCAGTACCCACCCGACCATGGGCAGACCTGTCCATTGATTTTGTCACTGGTCTCCCAGACGCAGAAGGGTTTACCACCATCCTCACCGTAGTGGACCGGTTTTCCAAGATGGCCCACTTTGTGCCCTTGGCAAAGCTCCCATCAGCCAAGGAGCTGGCAGAGGTCACGCTGAGACACGTGTTCCGTCTTCACAGGTTCCCAAGGGACATTGTCTCGGACAGGGGTCCTCAGTTCGTGTCTCGGTTTTGGAGGGAGTTTTGCAGGCTGTTGGGTACTACGGTGAGCCTTTCGTCCGGGTACCACCCAGAGTCTAGCGGCCAGACGGAGAGGGTGAACCAGGAGCTGGAGTCCATACTTTGTTGCCTGGTCTCTGACAGCCCAGCTGCTTGGTACAGGCAGTTAGTCTGGGTGGAATACGCGCA